>NW_024081242.1:948929-986157 GCF_003009895.1 Hyaena hyaena | reverse complement strand
TATTTCTAGGAGAGAGAGAGAGAGACAGCATGAGCAGGGGAGGGTCAGAGAGAGAGGGAGTCACAGACTGAAAGAGGCTCCAGGCTCTGAGCTGGCAGTCAGCACAGAGCCCGACGCGGGGCTCGAACCCACGAACTGCGAGATCATGACCTAAGCGAAAAGTCGGACGCTTAACCGACTAAGCCACCCAGGCACCCCCCAAGGGTATGCTTTCTTAAAAGTAATGGTCCCAGAGAAAGCCTGTGTGTCCAAAACCATCCTTACTCCACTATGCAAAAGAAAGACACCATCCAAATCTTACCGTGTTGCACTGCAAGGGGCAGGGAGTTAAGGCTTCAGGCCAACCCAAAGGGAAACCGTGCTTAATGACTGCCGCAAACACCATGAACTTCTAAAAGCTTCCGGTCTTCAGACATTTGTCACAGCTAAAGCCAGGTGTTGCAAACTACGGTAGAGTGGGGAATGGTGCCAACTCTTGCCTAACAACTTTGCCTTTTTGTTACCCTAACTATCGTCAAAGGACACGCGGATCTTGAATGATGAGACCCAGGAATTCAAAGCAAAAGGAGCAATGGAAAGAAATATTGGATGCTAAAAATGGCTTTTTCATATAGTGAAGGCTAAGCATTTTCCCAGCTATTCTCAACACTCACGGTGAATCCTAGAAACCCCTTTTCTCTTTTAGTTAAGAGTAAGCATTTCTGCCAGCTAGTCACTTCAAAATCATCTCAACAAGGCGAAACTGCAGAGGCTGATACCACGGCCTTTTAGAAATATAACTGGAATATTTTCTAGAATTATCATTTTTTTCAAAATACATTGGAATAAACACATAGATAAAACTTTTACATGTTTTTCAGATTTCATATGCATTATTTTAAAAGGAAGTTAAAATCTATTTTATCAGATCACATTATAAAATATTTATTCCATTTACAGATAATCATTATCCTAGTTCTTCTTCTAAAAGGTGTATTATTTTATACTTTCTCCTAACACAAAATAGCTAGTGCCAGTTTATTTTTTTAATAGTATATTCTTTTGTATTCTTAAATACATAGGGAAAGTATTCCCATGGTGTCTAATAAAGAGAAGTCATTACTGATTTTTACATTCGATTTTATTTTTCCCAAAAGCCAAACACCAGAGTTTAGTATACACACACCCATCAATATTTAGAGAAGGAATAACAGGTCTTTTTACCATATGCCTCTCCTTTTAAATATGGTATTATTTTACTTATAAATTACATTGTATTACTATAAATTTTTTTTCAAAAATTTTTTAATGTTTTATTTATTTCGGAGGGAGAGAGACAGCGTGAGCAGGGGAGGATCAGGCAGAGGGAGACACGGGATCTGAAGCAGGCTCCAGGCTCTGAGCTACCTGTCAGCAAAGAGCCTGACGCGGCACTTCAACCCACGAACCGTGAGATCACGACCTAAGCCAAAGTCGGATGCCCAACTGACTAAGCCCCCCAGGTGCCCCTGCATTACTATAAATTAACCATAGTGATTTGTTGTCTTGTTTGTAACTTATTATATTAGAGCTATATCATTTTAATCTTGGTGGACTCTATTTTATACAATGCATTTTATAATGTATTTCTCAGTGGTTTTTATAAAGTTTCCTGAAATACATTAACATATTTGAAGTGAAAAGGCTTTTTCGTAGTTTCTAGGTTTTCAGCAGGTTTGACAGTGAGGACTAGCTTTACCAATTAGGTTAGACAGTGTTTTCTGCAGACTTAGTAGATGAAAACCGCAACCCCAAGGTTTTTTGTTTTTTGTTTTTTAAGTTTTAAGAAAATGATAAAAACATTTTGTCAGAAAGTATTGGATTGACAACAGTGTAATGGAATTACCAATATTTCCATTTTCCCAACCCTTTCTCAGTGTATTTGGTTACATGAGTTGCTTTAAGTAAGAGTCAAGGTTAGAATTAAGAATCATTTGGTAAGTCTTGGTAAAGCCTTTTTGTTGTATTTCCCAGAAAGAAAGAAAGCCAATGATTCTAACAGCTTGGAACACATCTTCCTGTGGGTCGGGCCTTTTCTAATCCATCGCTTGCATCAAATTCCAAAGAGGACCTTAATAAACTGTCACTTGATAGACCATTAAAATTATTTTCTTGACAATAAATTATTTTTGTGATACATGGCAAATAACTCAAGAGTTCAAAGACTGTCATCACTCTAACAAATTTTTTCCAATTCCCATCTAAATATTTGTGTAAACAAAATATTTCAGCATTTGTATCTATAAGAAGGAAAAATAGGAATAAAATCAATGTTAAACCCTGTCTCATTCTAGCAGTAATATATTCATCCACAAATCACAAAATCCCACTCATCTCATTTAAATGCTAGACAACAGGGAATAGGCAAAATCCCAAAGAATAACAATCTCAAGGGAAGCTAGACAGAAAAGGCACTATGCCTATAGAGGAGCAAGGATAAAAATTACAATGATGTCTCCAGAGAAACAGTGCAAGCAAGAGGAGAATGAAGTGAAATATTTAGTGTTGAGAGAAAAACCCCAACCAACCTAGAATTCTGTACCCTGTAATATTATCCTTCAAAAGAGAAGAAATAAAGCCCTCCTCAGGCAAACAAAAACTGAGGGAATTTGTTGCTAGGAGACCTGCCTTGCAAGAAATATTTTGAAAATTTCTTCTTTAAAATAAAAGTTCTTTAGGGATAAAGAAAACAATGTAGGTGGAGTGCCTGGGTGGCTCAGTCAGTTAAGCGTCCAACTTTGGCTCAGGTCATGATCTCATGGTTCATGGGTTCAAGCCCTGCATTGGGCTCTGGGCTGACAGCTAGCTCAGAGCCTGGAGCCTGTTTCAGTCTGTGACTCCCTCTCTCTCTGACCCTCTCCTGCTCACGCTGTCTCTCTCTCTCTCCTAGAAATAAATAAAACATTAAAAAAAAATGAATAGGCCTAGATCTATTAAAATGTGAATATCTAATAACCTTCCAAAAGAGAAAACAACAAGCCCCGATGAGTCCACTGGTGAATTCTACCAGACGTTTAAGGAATAAACTGTAACAATTCTCTATAATCTCTTCCAGAAGATAGAAGCCGAGGGAATACCTCCTAAATCATTCAAATGAGACCAGCATTACCCAAATACCAAAATCAAACAAAGACATTGCAAGAAAACTCAGACCAAGTTCTCTCATGAACATAGACACACAACTCTCCAACAGAAAATAAATCCAACAATGTATCAAAAGAATTATATACCGTGACCATGAAAAGACTATGTCTTTTCAACAAATGGTGATAAAAACTAGACATCCACATGCAAAAAAAAAGTTACTCTTGACACAAACCTTATACTCTTCACAAAAATTACCTCAAAATGGATCACAGATTTAAATGTAAAATGCCCAGGGGCTTCTGGGTGGCTTAGTCGGTTAAGCGTCCGACTTTCGCTTGGGTCATGATCTCACGGATCGTGGGTTCGAGCCCCGCATCGGGCTCTGTGCTGACTGCCAGTTCAGAGCCTGGAGCCTGTTTCAGTCTGTGACTCCCTCTCTCTCTGACCCTCCCCTGCTCACGCTGTCTCTCTTTCTCTGTCCTAAAAATAAATAAAACATTTAAAAAAAAAATAAATAAATGTAAAATGCCCAAATATAAATCTCCTAGGAGAAAACCTAGATGAACTCGGGTATGGCAGTGATTTTTGAGATACAACACCAAAGACACAATTGATAAACTGGACTTAGTTAAAATTAAAAAAAAAACTGTGACTGAAAGATAAGGTCAAGGAAATGAGCAGACAGACCACAAACTGGGAGAAAATCTTTGAAAAAAGATAAAGGACTGCTATCCAAACTATACAAGGAACACTTAAAACACAACAATAAGAAAATGAACAACCAGATTAAAAAATGACAGAAGATCTGAACACACACCTCACTAAAAAAGATACACAGATGGCAAGTAAGCACATAAAAGATGTTCAACACCATAGGTCACCAAAGATTGTAAAAGAAGACAACAGTGAGATACCCCCATATACCTATTAAAGTGGCCAAAATCCAAAATACCAACAACATCAAATGCTGGTGAGGATATGGAGAAACGGGAATTATCATGCACTGCTGCAGGAAATGCAAGATGGTACAGCCACTTTGGAACATTTTGGCACTTTCTTACAAAACTTAACCTGCTCTTAACATACAACCCAGCAATCATGCTCCTTGGCAAAGAAGTTGAAAACCTATGTCAACATAAAAATCTCCACATGGATGTTTATAGCAGCTTTAGTCATAATTGCCAAAACTTGGGAGCAATTAAGGTGACCTTCAGTAAGTAAATGGATTAACTATGGTACATCCAGACACTGGAGTATTATCCAGCACTACAAAGAAGTAAACAAGCCATGAAATACATGGAGGAACTTTAAATGCATATTACTAAGTGAAAAAAAGCCAACCTGAAAAGGGGACATACTATATACTACGAATTATATGACATTTTGGAAAAAAACAAATTATAGAGATGGTAAGAAGTGGTTGCCATGGGCTGGGGGTACAAAGGGATGAATAGGCAGAGCACAGAGACTTTTTAGGGCAGTAAACCTAATTTTGTACAATACTCCAATAGTGGATACATGTCATTATAGATTTTCCAAAACCCAGAGAGTGTACAACACCTATAGTGAAGTCTAATGTACACTATGGACTTTGCATGATGTGACGTGTCAGTGTGGGTTCTGTGGACTCTAACAAATGTATCCCTCTGGTGTGGGATGCCGATAATGGCAGAGGCTAGACATGTTGGGGTATATGGGAATCCTCTGTACTTTCTGCTCAATTTTGCTGTGAACAGGAAACTTCCCTTGAAAAGTATATTGGTTTTTGAAAAGGTCAATATTTATAATCTTACAGAAATTACATCTTTCATAAGTATTTAAACTTAGGGTAGCAAATTTTAGATGTCAACTTCAAAATTTGCAAGAAGGTATATCATTTTTCAAAATTCTTTTAGGGTCTGTGGGGAGCAAAGTTTGTGGACTCCTAGTCTAAGACAAGGGCCTCATCATCCCCTAGGAAGCCATGTTTGGCAATTTGTGGGGCATTTTTGGTTGTCACAATGACTGGAGACAGCTACTGGCATTTAGTGGGAAGGGTGCCCATGAAGCTAAACATCTTAGAAGGGGTGGGGCAGCTCCGTAGGCGCTTTCTGCCATGACGCGCAGGGTTTCTGAGGGTCCCTGCATAATTATTTTAAATCATTTGAGTCTAGAACTTAACTTTGTCTTATATATAATTGCACAGTATTTCTGGAATAGCTGTGATAAAGGCTGAATTTTGGAGGAAGGCAACTACCACACACACCAAGGGAAGACAGTACTTTCTCTTGTCCACACTTTTCCCACAATGTGTTTGCCATGGCAATGCCACTCGTGGTGACTGAGCTCCAATACCATGCCCCTCTATCACCTCTAATGTGATCACCTAGAGCCGTGGCTAGTGTTCCCGTTAAGTGTGACCCACATCTAACCACCTCTAAACTTGGGTCACCAAAATACTGCAGAGGTCTCCCAGGGGCCTCAGCAGCTCAGGACCATACTCTGGAAGGTGGTATTCATTCCAGAAATGGCTTTCCACTCAAGATAAAAAGAAATGAAGAAGAGATGGGTTCTCTGCCTGCCTTGGGTTTCCTCTGCAGGACTTGTCCAGTCATCATTGCCTTTATCATCTCTTCCTCCTGGAAAGAACTTCATTCAGTAACCACGTGGTCACCATCCTCAATAAAATCTACAGAAAGGTGCCTCTCAAATATCCAAATAGTAGTCTTAAATTTGCAGAAGGTTAACAAAATACTTTTAACAATGAGAGGCACAGCCTCTTACCAGCACCTTTTCCTTCAGTTTTATTTTTTTATGATGTTTTTCATTTATTTCTGAGAGAGAGAGAGACAGCGTGAACAGAGGAGGGTCAGAGCGAGAGGGAGATACAGAATTGGAAGCAGGCTCCAGGCTCTGAGCTAGCTGTCAGCACAGAGCCCGATGTGGGGCGCGAACCCTTGAACTCTGAGATCATGACCTGAGCCAAAGTCGGACGCTGAACTGACCGAGCCACCCAGGCGCCCCAGCACCTTTTCCTTTAAAGTATAGGCTTAAGGGTCGATGGCACCTAATTCACGTAATGGCATAAAATCCGATTACAGTGAAAGGATATGGTGCTTCTAGAAGCTACAGAGGTGAGATACAGGTCTCCCTAGACAGGTACTATTCTGTAGGCCTTCTAGAGGAGGAAAATTTCATTCCACATCTAACCACCCCTCTTCCAGAAGCTTATGAACTAACTCATTTCCTTCATTGTGAACTAGGATCACCCAGGCATATAAATCTCCATTTCTTTAACACACTGTATGTAAATCCCATTAAATGGGGTTGTTGTGGTTGTTGTAAGCCACTACTGTTAGCGCATCATCCTAAACGCTGTGGGCCACACAAAGGAAACAGACAATGACCCTGTTTACCCTTAATCACCCTTAAGTCCCTCAGCTCTCTACGATTTGAAATCAGAATAATATTACTTTTCCCCTAACCCTCTAGAAAAGTTTAGAAACAGAAATTGGATCATGCCTCAATCACAAGAAGAAAGGCATTAATGGAAAACATGAAGCCGTTGCGTGTGATGGTGTTATTAGTCTGTCCCTCTCTGGGAATCAGTGGTGTATAATCCCTTGAAGTAATTTCCCCCATGCCTTTTTAAACATCATTTTAAATTTCAGGCAGCCAACAAGTGAGCCAGTATCGGCTGAATTGGGAGTAATAACAATGTGAGATTTTAATAATGGAACTCTGAAAGGGGTCCTTTTGAGGAAGCACATTATCAAGGAATTTTCTAGACAAAGAGAAAATGCAAATCTTACCTCCTACCAACAAGTAGCTGTTGGGAAACAGGGTTTTTGCTTGCATAAGTGCCCTTGCATGACCTGAGTGGAAGAGGTCAAATATTCCATCGGCATAAACTCTGACAGGCCGGTCAACTGTGGGAGAAAGAAAATATCATCAACGTAACTTCGGAATAAGGAAGCCCAGTTACCGGATTCTTCCATCGTCAGTACAGCACTGTAGGAAAGTTTCCCTGGATTAAACACGAGGTCTATGTACCATGGATCTCTTATTGGTACATGAAATTACTTGATTCTTGAGTCTGGCAGTTCTGAATGAAGGCTCCCAAGACCCGTCCCCAAAGGCAGCGTTGTGCTGGAGTCAGCTCATTCTGCTCAAAGGGACAGGTGTGTACCTTTCCTCCCAGCTCCAAGTCACTTTGGTAGCCCGAAATCAGCTGGGGTAGTATTTACAGCACAGAAATTGGCAAGTGCTACAAAGCTGGACTTATTTCCCTCCAGAGGGCCAACTGTTCAACATTTACCAGTATACCCTGCACCAAGGCCACTACCTAACCTCTCTAGCATCCTAAGAGATGGGGGCAGGGTGTGTGCCCCAAAAAGAGAAGAGTCAGGGTGCCAAAGTTACATGTGGGGGTGGTCCTCAGTGTTGCTGGCCAGCGACCAACACTACAGTCCCTCTGAGAGAAAGGTCAAGAGCAAAGCAGCCTCAAGAGACATTCTCACTGTGGCATATGGTATTCCGGCAAGTGCCATTTCATGATGAAGAGGGACACACACACTTTACCACAGCTCCTGGGAGCCAGGAAACTGTACCAGAAACTACAGGAGGACACGTGGCTGAGACAGCCCAAAGACCTACCCCCTCTAGCAAGATGGAGACACAGGGGGTAGAGGACTTGGGTGACAACTTTTACCCATTCTGGACTCTCAACAAACAAACTAGAAAGTAAAAATATGGCCAACTATAAGCTAAATATGGCAAACTGAACATATGCATATTTAGCTCCACTTCCTCCCAAATACCAAAAGAATTATAGAGAAAGAATTTAAAAGGTACAATCCCCCCCCAATTTTAAAAAATTAAAAGGTCTAATTCCCCAAGGGCAGAGGAAACAAGAAAGGCAATGAGAGTAGATGAGAGAGGTCCACGACACTTTGGAAAGGTGACTGTCAGATGCTGAGTGTCTACCAGAAACAAGAACCAGGGTTAGGGCAGGCAGGGAAAGCAGCTGCTGAGTTGTTAGGGTAGTTTTTTTTTGTTTGTTTGTTTGATTTTTTATAAGCCTAAGATTCCTACTGACTTTTAAAACTACCTGCATGTATTCTAACGATGTTGTAAAAATCAAAAAAAACCAAAGCAAATTTCTGTTATTCGAATGATATTTAAGACAGATTTAAAATTGTGATCATTTCTTGATGTAGTATAACCTCATTAATTGCGAATATAAATGAAAAGGAATGTTCCATTAATAGATTCAGATGGTACAATGTTTCTAATAAATTAAATTTTTCTAATAAAAAAAACTCAAGAGACTTTATGTCAGATAGGGAGTTGCAATTATTCCCAATTATACACCATCTTGAACAAACAGAATTGCCTTCACAGGATTATACCGGATTCTAAACAAGGCATGGTAAATAGAAAACGCTTTGAAATAACAAACTGTCTAATGAGGGATCCTTGATTTCAATGCTCTTATTGAATTTGAATTCAATTGAGGAAAATTTGTTTTAAGATATAAATCCCAGGGGAAAGCAGATGGCAGTTTTGCAAAACTTTTTGTTATTGATTCAGAGGTGATCAAGATAAATGAATTCAGGAAGCAGGGAGGAAAGAAAAGTAAAGAAAGATGACATAATTACCAAGAGAAAGACCATTTAGTAAATCTTTGAAATGTATTTATGGGGTTGATTTTGCAATAAGCTCACTTTTTCAAATTGTAGTGTGTCAGCAATTTCCAGACTGGGAAACCATGCGGGACCAAACCCCCTCCCCCCAGAACCAAGCTCTTCAACAAATGAGCACTTCAAGGGGGGAAATAAAAGATGGAAGTGGCTCTGCAGATTTCAGATTTAAAACACTTACCAACATACTGAATGTACAGACATTATTTGGATTTAGGTTCAAACAAACTATAAATAAATGATGACATGGGATAACTGGAAATTGGAACACTACTTGTTTGGCGATATTAAAGAATTACTGTTATTTTTTAGGTGCAATAATGGTATAGTGGTTATGCTTTGAAAAACCAGGTTAAGACATTTACACAGACCTACTTATGGATGTAATGATAGAAAGCCTACGACTTTGTTTCAAATAATTCAAGAGCGGGCAGTGGATGTGGGCGCTCAGGGGCCAGACTGGCACTGGTGGGTGGGTGTTAGGTATCGATAACAGACACACGAAGGTTCATTATATGGTTCTACTTTTGTGTACGTTTGAAATGCTATATAGTATTTTTTAATACAGTGTGGCTTTTTTTTTTTAGTTTGTATGTTTATTTGTTTTACTCTCGTTTCAGGTTTTTCTGGACATCCTTTTAGGCATTTGGGAATTCTCCAGGGCATTTATTTTTTTTTTTTAATGTTTTATTTATTTCTGAGAGAGAGGGGCAGCATGAGCAGGGGAGGGTCAGAGAGAGAGAGGGGACACAGAATCTGAAACAGGCTCCAGGCTCTGAGCTGGCTGTCAGCACAGAGCCCGACGTGGGGCTCGAACCCACGAACAGTGAGATCATGACCTGAGCTGAAGTTGGATGCTTAACCGACTGAGCCACTCAGGTGCCCCACTCCAGGGCATTTATAGTGGGAACCACTGGCCTGTGAAGCTGGGGGCTTCGTGATGCTCCCAAGAGAGAACACACCTATTCCGTGGCCATGGTGGAGAGACCTTACGGTGGCTCCCAGGGACCCCTGCCCCTCCGTGTTCATGCCTTTGTGTGATTTCCTCCCTTTGAAATGTGAGCGGGATCTGGAACTTATTTCTAACCAGTTGAATATGGCAAAGATGATGGATGGCACTCCTATAATCGTCTTAACGTATAGAAGATTCCATACTGCTAGCACTCACTCTTTCTCTCTTGGTGGCTTTGAAGACGCAAGCTATCATGTTGTGAGGGGGCCACAGCAAGGAACTGCAGGTGACCTCTAGGGGTGGAGGGTGGCCTCTAGCTGACAAGCAGCAAAAACCTAGATCTTTGGTTTACCGTTGCAAGCAAACAACCTGTGTGAGAACCAGATCGATCACCATCAAGCCTCCAGATGAGAAATGGGCCCCGGGTGACACATTGAATACAAACTTGTGAGACACTGAGCAGAAGTAAGATGTGGCTAAGCTGGGCTCCCAGCCCACAGAAATTATGACATAATAAATCTACATTGTTTTAAGCCACTAATTCTGTGGCAGTATGTTATGCAGCATAGAAAATGAACACAATGGCATTATAAATTTTCTGTCCACAGACTATTATAAATTTTTAGAAGTATTCCAAATAAATTCCTGTTAATCCTTAGCTGACAGAGTAAGTCTGTCAGGTAAATGTGATGTTCTGGTAAAATGTACATATGTACACCACAGGCTGATTGCCAGGTTTCAAATAATTTCAATTTAATAAACTACACCTAACATCAAAATGATGCTGAATATGTGCTTGAGAATCAGAGATACAAATTATGATGATGGTATAGTGCTATGGGGAAATCTGATTATTTTAACTGCTTGGATCTTATGCTCCAAATTTTTGTAACTTATTCAGCACTTATACACAAATGAAATTGATAAGGGGGCTATGCCTGCCTCACATCTCACATCATATGTGACAATTAACTCCAAATGGATCATAGACCATATGAGCTAAAGCTGTGAAGTTTCTAGAAGAAAACAGGAGAGAAGCTTAATGACTATGGGTTTGGCAACATTTCTTGAATAGGGCCCAAAAGGACACACCATTAAGCCAAAAAAAAAAAAAAAATTAATGAACAACTGGACCTTACTTCAAACTCACATCTTCACATTTTTACAAAAATGCAAAGGGAAGTCATAGAATGGAAGAAAATATTTGCAAAATGTTTATCTAAGACTTTTATCTAGAATACAAAAGAACTGTCAAAACTCAAGACGAATACCTCATTTTAAAAAGGGCAAGAAAACTGAGCAGATACTTCATCAAAATTATGTATACATCGATGGCAAATAAGCTCATGAAAAGATCTTCAATATCATTGGTTATCAGGGAAATGTAAATTAAAGCTGGAGTGATATACTACTTCATGTCCCTAGAATGGCTAAGAATTTAAAAATATATTGACCATACCAGGACGCCTGGGTGGTTCAGTAGATTAAGCATCTGACGTTGGCTCAGGTCATGCTCTTACAGTTCAGGGGTTCCAGCCCCGCATCAGGTTCTGTGCTGACAACTCAGAGCCTGGAGCCTGCTTTGGATTCTGTTTCCCTCTCTTTCTGCCTCTCCCTCTCTTGTGCTCTATGTTTCTCTCAAAAATAAACAAACATTAAAAATTTTTTTAAAATATATTGACCATACCAATTATTGGTGGGAGTACACAGCAACTGGAACTCTCAAACCAATGCTGGTGGGAATGTAAAATGATACAATCACTTTGGAAAGCACTTTGGCAGTTGGTTAAAAAGTTAAACATACACCTACATACAATCAGATAGGGGTCAATCACCAACCGCATTACATGTGAATTCACATATTTGTGGGTCGTGTTATGGCATTTCTTGGTACTGCTTCACACTGAGGCAGCAACAAAAGGGTGACTATCCATTTGTGATTATGGCTACTAACCTACATTTAAACAATTCTTTAAAAGTCCGTATGATTTACAAAGCATGTATCTTCCACTTAATCTTTTCATCAACTCTGTGACATATGTGGTAGAGTGGTCTTTATTTCATAGAGGGACAACGGAAGCTCAGCCAACTTAAGTAGCTTACTCAGTATCATACAACCAAACTTGGGTGAAAACCGGGTACAAACCAAACTTCACTGGGGCACCTGCGTGGCGTCAGTCACTTAAGCATCTGACTTTGGCTCAGGTCATGATCTCACGGTTTGGGAGTTTCAGCCCTGCACAGGGCTCTCTGCTGTCAGCACAGGGCCCACTTCAGATCCTCTGTCCCCCTCTCTCTCTGCCCCTCCCCTTGTCTCTCTCTCTCTCAAAAATAAATATTTTTTTAAAAAAATCAAACAATTAAAAAAAATTTTTAAAAATAAAAATAAAAAATAAAAAAATCAAACAAAACTTCATTGCCCTTTCTTCTAACTCATGGTGCCTTCTAGAACACTACATTCCAATATAATTTCTTTTTAGCAAGAGAAACTGGTACTAAACATTATGGTAACTCGCACTGTTTTTGTGTACAACCGATGTGTAAGAAGGGTGGCAGAAAAATTAACCTTTAAAGATCTAATAGTTACATATTTTATCAAGCTTTTGATAACTTTATATAAACTTTAGAATTTCCTTCTACTTATAGCCCAGCATTTATGGACAGTGATTCATGTTTACTTTTTCAATACATAAAATTTTTTGAAAAGTATAAAGAAAATTAAGTAAATTATAGCACAGGTGCACACAAATAAGGCAAAATTCATTAAGGTAGCTCTTGAAAAATGAACTTGGCAAACTACACACCATGGAAATGGAACACTACAAATCCCTTTCGAAAGGGAAAACTGGCAATTAGAACTGAATTTCCTTTGAAGAAAAAAGGCAGCTCTACTGAAAAGGGACCTATGAAATAATCATGTGGCCTTTATTTGAAGACAGAGTGACTCTCGGTCTCCGGATACGGAAGAAACCGCGCAGGTTCACAGCTATACAAGTGCACTAGCTGAGCTAAGATCAAAGGTGCCAATTCCCGTTGCCCTAGTGTGTTCCTGCTCTTGTGGCTTCACCACCCTGTGACCTCACAGACGACCTCCACAAGGTGCCAAGCAGCCCTTCTTTGGGCATACGTAAGATCGTGAAACATATTGTTGGCAATTGTATTAAGTCATCAAATAGGGCTAGTGAAGGAGATAAAGACTTCAGCTAGAACTATCATCTTCAAGTACATTATAAACGCCAAATGTGTGCCTGTTTTGTCTTTGTGATGGAGCGCTCAAGACAGCACCACAAAAAGGTAGTTGCCTACTAGTCTTGAAAATTACGAAACACTCCAAAAAAGCAGTGATGTTTTTCTTGTTTTCTTAAAAAGTAGTCAAACAGCAAGATTTTTAAAAATCCTCTGAGGGGCGCCTGGGTGGCTTAGTCGGTTAAGCGTCCGACTTTCGCTTAGGTCATGATCTCGCGGTTCGTGGGTTCGAGCCCCGTGTCGGGCTCTGTGCTGACTGCCAGCTCAGAGCCTGGAGGCTGTTTCAGAGTCTGTGTCTCCCTCTCTCTCTGACCCTCCCCTGCTCATGCTGTCTCTCTCTCTCTCTCTCTCTCTCCTAGAAATAAATTTAAAAAAATTAAAAAAAAAAATCCTCTGAGCTTTTCTACGAACAGTACAATGCTCTGACAATTATATTTGGATAATCTCCCTGTCACGCTCTCCAGCCATTACCAACGGTTACTCTTGATCAGTAGTTCTGGCAGTGAGGTCCCAGAACAAGCAGCATTAGCAACAGCGGGGAACTTGTTAGAGATGCCAGTTCTCGAGTCCCGCCCCAGACCTCCTCAATCAGAGACCTTGCAGGTGAGGTCTGCTGTAACAACGCAGGACATTGTAAGCAGACGGGAGGACCACTCTTTAACACAACAGTGGTTCTTAGAGGGTGCTCTAAGACTAATAGGTGCCTGTGAGTGATCTGAGAACTAACATCTCATTGCATTTTAATATGGATGTCAGACATTCTAAATAGAGGAATTTTTAACACAGTTAGAAATTAGTTAGCCCCCCTCCCCCCCAGTGCCCATCAACATCACAGATTCTCTCGGATAATTTCCCAGGGTCATTACCCGGGATAACGGAGAATTTCTCTTCGAAGACAAAGAGTTCCCCTTTGCTCCGTCTCACCCGTCCTGTGGTGATCTGTGTTCTGCAGAGCCCACAACACAGATATTTCACAATGTACCACCGTCTCACTCTAACTTGGTTCTCAGGGTTTAAACTGCTTGGCGGTTAGACGAGGTACAGGTGCCCAGTCTCACCCAATCAGCTTGATGCTGGCTCGGAGCGTCACACCCAGCTCTCTTTTGTATCCAGAGGGCAAGTTCCTTCTCCTGTCCCAAAGTCCCATTCATTCACTCAGTCACTCACAAAATATTTACTGAGCACACAGTATTTGATAAGAATGTCTCTAGGTGCCGGAGAAACAGCAATGAGCAAGGCAGACAGCCCTGCCACTACAGAAGCTCAGAGTCTGTCTGTCTGTCTGCCTGGTTCACACACTTTCCACCCTCCGACTGAGAGCCTGTGTTTTCCCTGAGCTCCACGGTCGGCTGTGGCCTGTGCCCCACAGGGCTGCCCGTTGTGGTAACACACGGCAGAGACTTCAGGTAACAAGGACTTGGGGGCGAATCCTAGCTCCAGTCTGTCAGCTGGGGCACTTGACAACTTTTCCATTCACCAAGTTCTCAAGAAAGGACACAGTACTACCCATCTGCCAGTTTGTGCAAAGACCCAATGAGATCGAGTACAGAGCACAGCACCTACCAGATAGAGAGCAAGTTCTGCTTCCCTTTCCCTAGAAAAGTAGGTCTGCTTCTTCTGTGGCCTGAAGCTCAGTCTTCATCTTTCATAACCACCTGGACTGCCATTGCAGCTCTTAGATTTATTGCTCGGGTCAGCATTTCTCAGCGTATGGTCTGTAGACCACCAAGTTCATAACCACCTGGCTGTTAGTTAAAAAACGCAGGCGTCTGGGCTCTAGCCCGGATTCAGGGGTAATGGAGAACAAGCAGGAAATTCGCTTCTGTAACAAATTTACCAGGTGATTCTTTGCACATGTAAGTCTGGGAACACCTGGTTTAGCTGCTTTGAGCTACCTCCCCAAGTCTCTTCTTGCCTTTCTCAAAGCTTATTACCTTTTCCTGTTCTCTTCCTCACCTCACTGTCTCGAAGCTATTCTTCAGAAGGAAGGAGGGTGGAGTGGTTGAGAGATCAAGCTTGAACACCAACGGGTTTGATGTCAAATTCTGCTTGACCACCTAACAATGGTTCTCAAGCGGGTCCCCCTACAGCAGCAGCACCTGGGAACTTGTTTAGAGAGGCAAGTGCTTAAGCCCCACCCCATTGAGACTCAATCAGAAACTCTGGGGGCAAGGCCCAGCCATCTGGTTTAGACAGCCCTCAGGTGATTCCGATGCACCCCTAGCATGAGGACCACTGCCGCTCGTTAGCTGAATAACTGTGTGAGATTCATGGCTTCTCTAACCCCATAGAGGAGTGAGGGTCAAAGGACAATGATGCATCTAAAGAACTTAGTAATAGTAAGCACTTAATAACTATGCATTATTACTATTGGTAAGCAAACTGTCCTTTGTCCCATGGATTCTATTAACTTTGGGATGTCTGGTTTTTGCCATGGTGGGTGGAAACCATCAAGTTGTGCCATCTTGAATGTCTCTGTGCTGACCTGCTCAACTAGTCTTATTTTTCACTCCATCCCAATCAACTGGAATAACACTCATTTATTCCCACACAGCTCGCTCTCTCTGTGCCTTCACTACTCCTTTTCCACTTGCCTGGAATACTCTTCCATTTGCTGCCCAATCTTCTAGTCCCAATCTTCTCCCAAAACAATCAGCTCAGGTGGGCTACAAGGTCTTGCCTGACTGCTCCAAGCCAAACGAACCTGTCCTTCTTAAAACTTTCAGTTATCTGTGTGGCAAGGTTGAACCGCTAAGCACACACATGCCTATTATTTGGGGGGTTTATTTCATATCAAGTTGTCTCTTTAATTACAGCTGTACCTGGGAGATATTGCAGGTTCAGGTTCAGATCACGGCAATAGAGCCAATATCACAATAAAGCTAGTCAAGTGCATTTTGTGGTTTCCCAGTGCATATAAAAGTTATGTTTAGGGGCACCTGGCTGGCTCAGATGGTAGAGTACGGGACTCTTGATCTCAGGGTTGTAAGTTCAAGCCACACATTGGGTGTAGAGATTACTTTAAAAAAAAGTTATGCTCAGGGCACCTGGGTGGCTCAGTAAGTTAAGCATCCGACTTCAGCTCAGGTCATGATCTCACGGTTTGTGGGTTCAAGCCCCACATCAGGCTCTGTGCTGACAGCTAGCTCAGAGCCTGGAGCCTGTTTCAGATTCTGTGTCTCCCTCTCTCTCTGACCCTCCCCTGCTCATGCTGTCTCTCTCTCTCTCTCTCTGTCTCTCCAAAATAAACATTAAAAAAAAAAGTTATGCTCACACTACACTGTAGCCTATTAAGTATGTAATAGCATTATGTCTAAAAAACAATATATATGCCTAAATGAAAAACAACACTTCATTACTAAAAATGCTAACCATCATCTGAGCCTTCAGTGAGTCATAATCACTGATCACAGATCACCACAACAAACAAAATAATGAAAAAGTTTGAAATGTTGCAAGAGTTACCAAAATGTGGCAAAGATACAAAGTGAGCCCATACTGTTGGGAAAAAGGCACCCGTTGACTTGTTTAACACAGGGTTACCACCACCAATCTTCCATTTGTAAAACTCACAGTATCTGCAAAGCACACTGCAATAAAGCGCAATGAGATGAGGCATGCCTGAGCCCTTGGGAAACAGAGATGGTACTTGAGAGTTCTTTTTCAATCTCTTCCCTCTCCATCTCTGGTATAAAGGAGTGAATGAATTGACAAACTTCTAGCGCAGAGCCCCAGCTCTTTAATTTAAGGCACACTTGGAGAAACTTTTTACAACACAGACTTTTAAACATGGTGATAATTATAACAGCTTAGGTTTGTAGAAAGCTTCATGGTTTAAAAATTGCTCTGGTGTTTTTAACCACATCTAGTCATCTCCAAAACCGTGTGCAGCAGGCAGGGATCACTGACCCTGTTCGCACATGAAGAAACAGGTGCAGGCCGTTCTCACAACTCGCACAAGGTGGTCGGACTGTGTGGTTTATCAGAGTAAACGTTCATCCTTCTGCACTGTGCTCTAAATCGCTGAATTCAACTCTCTGATTGAAAGCGAGTGCTACTCAAATACTTATGGGCCTCTCTGCTACTTTAACTGTCAGGACAGGGGCCACTCAGAGAACAAGAAGTCCAGCCTCACCTGGTGTTCCTAAGCGGGCCTGAGCAATGGTCAGTTTTTCATGGGGTGCTTGGCACTGGCAGCTGGTTTCATCTGCAAATGGGGCAGGTGCAGTCAAGGTCTAGAAGGGAAAAAGAAAAAGGGAATATAGTCTGACAAACTTTCCTTTGGCGCTCGCTTCCCCTGAAGTCACATTTCTGTTGGCTACACAGGTACAATTAAACAGCAGAACATATCCACTGAGTCTGTGAGAGAAATATTGTGCTGTTAGAAATAAAAACAGGGACATCCTCACTGAAACTCTTGACAGGTTTTCTCTTCTGGGCCCCACGACAGCCTGTCATGGCTAGATTCTTCTTTCCTTCTATAATATAGGATAAAACCATCTCTAGTTCACAGAAAAGGCAACCGAGGCCCAGCAGGATTACAAAATCTGCTAAGTCATGCCCTTGGAGAGTCACAATGCTTGGCTTTGAACACTTCACAACCCAGCAGGGCAGACTGCAGAGATTTCGACTTACCCACACCCTGGGGTACCCGGCTGGAAGAAAGGCCGTACTCAGAAGTGTGGCAGACATCGCCTGTATTTCACACACACCGGCCTGGCCAATCACCAACTCTGGCGTCACTTCAGTGCAAAGGCCAGAGCCGTTATCTGTGCCCTGGGAGGGCCTAAAAGCACAGCATTTCTGGCAGGCTGCAGATAAGTGCACTGTGGTAGCTCCAACAGACACCAGCGCTGGAGGCTCCGCCCAGGCAGTTGGGCTGGGGCCCTGGGGAGCCGGGAGCGCTGTGAGAGATGGAGTCACTTGGAAGCCTGCCAGGGAAGTGCCTCTGCATCTTTTAGTCAGCCTCTTAAAATGAAAACCTCACTCTCTCCAGAGGAAGACAAAGGGAGCGGTATTTTTGTAAACAGGGCAAATGCAATCGAGAGTTGTCCAATTGGAGTCTCTGAGCTATGTCATTATCGTGGGCATCACGGTATCGTCTTTGGTATTTTTAAAGCTGAAGGTCACTGTACACATTACTCATATTGCATGAATTGTTTCTTAGGTACATACACAGGTGTTCCCTAACTTGGGTAGACCATATGACCCTCGTGTTGAAAGAGGGACCATGACCTACTTCTGCCATTCATTTATTCACTCATTCATTCATCAATCACTCATTCACTCATTCAAATATAAGTCAGGTACTGTATTAGAACTGGAGGTACAAGTAAGGGGAAGACCAGTTCCCGTCCTGAGAGAGCCCTGTCCTCCTCTGCACTGCCAAGAAGCAATCCTTGCCCCACCCCCCCTCCCCGTCCCCATTATAGCTAGCACCTTCCGCCCTGGAAGCTGGAGTTCTGCCGCGGACATGTCTGGATACCTTCCAGTTGTCGGAGACTTTCTTAACCTGCACCTTCCCGCACGCAGCTCTGAAAGCAAACCAAGACTGGTGGCATGTCTTCAGGAACCCTGGGTCCACTGTCGGTTCTTTTCCAGATACAGTAAGGTCCATGGCAGCCCAGAGCAGCATTTATAATGCAGCAAGGGGTGCAGTGATAGGAGCAGAGGCCACAAACTGTGGCTCGAATCCCCTTGCCAGCACTCACGGGCTATGTATTCTAATTTCGCTCTTCTGGTTGAAAGGAACTGACACTCATTCAAATAAGCTCAAGAGATGAAGGAATGGGGCACCTAGGTGTCTGAGTCGGCTAAGCGTCGTACTTCAGTTCCACTTATGATCTCGCAGTTGGTGAGTTCGAGCCCCGCATTGGGCTCTGTGCTGACAGCTCAGAGCCTGGAGGGTGCTCTGGATTCTCTGTCTCCTTCTCTCTTTGCCCCTCCCCTGCTTGTGCACCCACTCTCTCAAAAATAAACATTTTTTAAAAAGGAATTTAAATGGGGAAACATGGAAAGAAGCAGCAAGTGGGTTGGAGCTGAGGCCGAAAGACTCAATAAGGAGTTAATGAATGAGTATTGGAAAGGGAAGCCCATTGTCACACGTGAGCTGCCAGTGAAGGGGAAGTACAGGCGAGCAGAGACTTTACTGTAGTGGAAGGATACAAGGTAAATAGAAGTGGGAGGGAAAGAATCACATGCAGAGAGCCGGCCAGGTGGGAGCAGAACACTCTGGAGCTAGACACTGCACCTTTCCTACTTTTCTTCCAGTAGTTTCTGTGCCGGGATAGCCTTAAAATAATCCTTCATCTCTTTAAATTTTTTTTAATGTTTGTTTATTTTTGAGAGAAAGAGAGAGAGAGACGAGATGCACAGGGGAGGGGCAGAGAGAGAGGGAGACACAGAATCTGAAGCAGGCTCCAGGCTCTGAGCTGTCCCCTGACATGGGACTCGAACCCACGAACCGTAAGATCATGAAGTCATGACCTGAGCCAAAGTCAGACCCTCTACCGACTTAGCCACCTAGACACCCCTCCCCATTCAAATTTCTAAAGGAGAATCAGATTGGCTGAGCTCATCTTTTCAGAGCAGGCCACAACCAGGTTAGGCTGGCACTGAATCAGACACCCACCTGGGGCCTGCAGACTGTGGCTGGTCAAGGGACTTAGGAACATAGAGGGAGGTCATGAGGTGGCCTGTCATGCACCTTTAGCAGGTGTGTCTTTAGGACAAGGAATGCACTTGACTTTGGGTACTTTTAAAAGGGCATTCCTGGGGCGCCTGGGTGGCTTAATCGGTTAAGCGTCTGACTTTCGCTTAGGTCATGATCTCACGGTTTGTGGGTTCGAGCCCCGCGTCGGGCTCTGTGCTGACTGCCAGCTCAGAGCCTGGAGCCTGTTTCAGTCTGTGACTCCCTCTCTCTCTGACCTTCCCTTGCTCACGCTGTCTCTCTCTCTCCTAGAAATAAAAAAAAAAATAATTAAAAAAAAAATAAAAGGGCATTCCTGAACTTGGTGAAGCGCAGTTTCATCTGTAAAATGGGTACCTATCTCTCAGGGTTGTTGTCAGCCATAGAAATAATGTATATAAAGTATATGGTACCCAATAAATTGTGGCAATTATTATTACTATTAGTATTCATTATTATGTATCATAATATAGAATACTACATGTTATAATAATAGATAATGGACTTCCCCCTAGAAACAAAGCAAACTGACTCATGAATGAACTTTTAGGATACCGCCTAAATGGATGTAGGATTAGCTTTTATTAATGAGTCATTAACCTTTAGTATATGTGGACAGTGAATCGTTTTCACATGGCCTAAAATAAATTACGATTTGGAGATCCTTCATGGGCTAGTTGCGAAGCTTATTAAAAAAATAAGTTGTTGCCATTTTCCAAGAAAGGTGTGTTCTAGAGGGTGTGAAATCTGGTAATTAAAGCAGAGACAGAGAAAGCTGTAAAGCAATGATATAGTTACTCAAAGTTGAAGAAAAAGGTTTCCGTGCACTCTGTATGGTTTTCTTAATTATTGTGGCCTAGAAGTAAGAAAAAGAGAAGCAAAGAGATGGAAGGCAGACGGAGTTCCTCAGCGAGCTTGTGTGCACCTGTGTGCACACGTGTACATGTGTGCTTGTGAGCATGTGATCACATTTAACATCAGGTGACATGGAGAAGGGGTATTTCTTGGTATGTACAGGGCACTGTGCTGGGAACGGGGAGAATGCCAACATTATTGAGCCACAGCCTTATTGTGAGCACTGCCAGAACACTGCCTTCCGAAGTGAGGCAGATTACCCCCTCGGGTGAGAGGCAAGCTCTACCTTCAGGAAGACATTATTAAGGCCCAGCCACCAATAACCAGCCTTGTGACTTCAGCCAATATTTTTTTCAGTCCAAACACCCCAGAATTCCTTCTTCTCTGAGCCAGTATAAATCATTTGATTTCTAAGGAATTTTAAGCTACTCGGGTTCGAGTATATATACATATACATATACACATACATATACATATATACATATACATATAGCTATATATACATATATATGTATATATACACAAGCTATATACATACACACACACACACACACGCACACACACACACACCCTGCAGAGGACCCAGGCCCCCGACTATTCCTTACCGTTTGCCAGACCTTGGGTGTTTCCAGGGATCCTCTGGTTTAAGTCCTAAATAAGACCTAAAGCTGAGGCTCAATAATTACATAGTGCCAAGTAACCATCTACATACTAAGCATTTTAAATGTAGTAGCTCATTTAATTTTAAAACTCTCAGATGCTCTCTCCACTCCAGTAAACAGAACTTGTCTTCAACACTGACACCAAATGGCAGCAGGAACAGCAGTGTTAAGTCCCTTAGACTCCATTACCTTTCTGGCTTCCTTTGAACTGAGGAAACTCTCAGGATTCTTAGACCATTTGGATAGAGGGGCCTCAAAAAGGACACAATGGACTTCTTGGGAATTAAAGAAGAGGGAGGCAAATGATTAATTGAAAAATAAAAGGATGAGACCCTATTTTTCACCCAGACTTGGTGTGGTAGGTCAGATGACTGACCAAGATTTGGTTACTGGTGAGCCGCAGGCTGAGACCCCACACCAGCCAGACCACGTTGCTGAGTGTTTACTGACACTTGCTGTGTATTTCATAGGATGCTGGATGTCCGGAGGGTGCATAAATAGGAGAGAAGGAAGGAAGCACAGACCAGAACTGGCTCTGGGGCAGCAATCCTCAAAGATGAACCGTGGCCCTCTTAGAATGGGAGGAGGTTTAAGTTTGATAAGGCGTATTCAATTTTCAGTAATTTAATATCTGGGGAAAAACCCCTGCCCTTCTCAACATACAAATCATGGAAATGAAGCCTCTGAACTGGTAGAGATCATCAGAGGATAGACCAAGACCCCCTAGGTAGCCATATTCCAAATTTAGGGCTGGAAGTCACATGAAATTTTTATGTGACTTTAGCAGAAAAGATGGAGGATGTGAAAGGGTTAAAGAACCCTGGCCACAAGCCCTGGACCTCCGATGTGCAAGGACCTTGCCAGACCACAGACTTGGAGCAAGACTGCAATTAAACTTCTTTCTCCCTAATTTAGGATTTCAGAACACCCAGACATTGCATGTGAATAGGTTGCCTATTTGTCATATAGGTTCTGATTATGGAAACTATACTGTATCATATCAAAGCCATATTCCCGTAATGTTTTTTTTTTTTTAATTGGTGTTTATTTATTTATTCTGAGAGAGAAAAAAAGTGCAGGAGGGGCAGAGAGAGAGGAGGAGAGAATCCCAAGCAGGCTCCGCACTGTCAGTGCAGAGCCAGATGCGGGGCTCAAATTCAAGAACCATGAGATCGTCACCCTAGCAGAAACCAAGAGTTGGCCCCTTAACCAAATGAGCCACCCAGGCGCCCCTCCCATAATGCTTTTAAAGAGAAAGACTTTAGATGTTGGACATTTCATTTGCAAAATGTGTTCAATTACACATTGTCAAATATTTACTTAAAAGCTGTTAGACATTACTTGGGGTGCCTGACTGGCTCAGTCAGCAAAGAATGCAACTCCTGATCTCAGGGTCATGAGTTCAAGCCCCACAATGGATGTAGAGATCTCTTAAATAATGTTTTTAATTAGACATTGCATAAAATACACAATGCAAACATCAGTTGAGCATAAAAAAAGGAAAGGACAGAACCTGTCTGTATCCATCAATGACTGACAACTGGACCAGTCAGACAGCAAGCTGACACCCAATGAGAAGGTAACCTGGTACTGATGATGGTGCCGGCCAGCTGCAGAATTGCTTGTTTACGCTAAGTTATTCTTAACGGCAATAGGACAATCCAATCAGACAGGCCTGAGTTCAAATCCTAGCTCCATTATTCAACATCCATTTGATTTCTTAAACATTTTTAAAAAATTCCTGGGGGTGCCTGGGTGGCTCAGTAGGTTAAGTGTCCGTCTTTGGCTCAGCTCATGAGTTCGAGCCCCGTGTTGGGACTCTGTGCTGTGCTGACAGCTCAGAGACTGGAGCCTGCTTCCAATTCTGTGTCTCCCTCTCTTTCTACCCCTCTCCCACGCATGCTCTGTCTCCTTCTCGCACAAATATATAAACATTAAAAAAAATTGCTGGTCCTTAACCTCTCTAACCTTCAGTGTCTTCACCTATTTTATTATCCAGTAAAATAACCTACCTCACGAAGCTACTTTAAGGAGTAAATGAAATGATGTATGTCTAACTGATATTTTCCTTTTGTTTCTCCAGAATCCACTCTCTTCCTGCTCTCCTCTCCTCTTCTCTGTATGGCTTCCTGTATGGACTGCACCAATGGGCTACCTTGCCTTTCTGCTTCAACTTGAGCTGGGTCCATGAGAAGTGTGCAAAACCCCAGAGGGCAAGGGGCCAGAGTGAGCTCAGGGTATCTTTCCACCTGGCCTCCTGGCTGCTAGGAGGCAGTATGTTGTTTCTGTCCCTTTACCGCGATCCACAGCTTCTGCTGAGAGGCCCCTCTTCACTGAGTGCCTTGCCAAGTTCCGGTAACCACACTCTCCCCTTACTCCTTCCCGCCTAGGAGTGACAAGCTCTAACGTTTCCGGGCCTAGGGTGCATACTGTCCCTTGAGGTTTCCTGCAACCCTGCCCACACCCTTGTAAACAGCCTCTTTTATTAAACTCTCTTCCTATTTCCCATTTAGAATGAGCCGTCTGTGTCTCGATAGGGCCTTGACTGATACAGTATATATAACAGTATGGCTGTCAGGCTCAGTGTTAACTAGCAAATGTTGATGAGGCATGTCAGAAGCACAGAGATCAATTGAAAAGTGAATTACCCATAGTTAATAAAGTCATAACCATCTCAAGAATGTCCTCCAGTAGCAAAGAATTGTATAGCAATGTTACAATACGTTCATCAGGATATGCAAAAGAGACAAGAACAGGACTTCAGAAAAGAATCTACTTCTCCCATGCAGGCCTTTTGCCTCAGGATTCACCAGCTTTTGAACTGCAAATTCAGAGTTAGAAAAACACATCACAAAACCTCAGTCCTCAGCCTCATTCTGTTAGTTTTGTGTTTACCAGTTGTTGAACATAGTTTTTAAGACCTGATTTTATTTGGGATCAAATTATGTTAGTCTTTTGAAGACAGGGAAGAAAGGGCAGATTTTATACTTGACCGTAAGCCCAGCATATGTAAATCACTGGATTCTTGGACTGTGTCCGTGATTATGCAGAGGCTCAGCCCAAGCAGCTGCCGCAGACCTTGACAGATGCCCATGGAGTGGAGGAAAAGGAGGCTGGCACATGGCTCAGCACCAAGAAAGATCTATTTTTCATTTAGCTAAGTATGGTATGCACATATTATGAAGTAATAGGCACCATTAAAAACAGTAACACAAATATGTATGTACAGACCAGGAACAATTTTGACATTTTGCTAAATGCAAAAAGCAAGTGACAGAGCAATATGTATAATATATACACGTGCAATATAGTAGGATATCGTATATGATTAAAGAGAGAAATAGGTAAATGTAGAAATAGTTTAGAACTATGCTGTCCCATATGATAGCCATTAGCTACATGTGCCTATTTACATTCAAATTACATTTTGTGAAATTAATGAGCTATAATTAAAAACTCATTGTGTCGGTCACATTAGTCACATTTTAAGCGCTCAATAACCAACTGTGGCTAGTGGCTGCTACTGTATTAGCACAAATACAGAACCCTCCTATTATCACAGAAAGTTCTATCGGACAGCACTGGCCTAGAAGGATATACAACAAATTATTAACTGCGGGAAGAAGACCACATTGGCAGCAGAGATGAAGGGATGCTTGCATTGTTTATTCCATCTGTGTCTGTTATTTTATTTTTACGTGAGAACACACTCATACAATGTATCTTATTTTCTTTTTAAAGTTTATCTATTTTGAGAGAGAGAGAGGGAGAGAGAGAGCACAAGCAGGCGAGGGGCAGAGAAAGAGAGGGAGAAAGAGAATCCCAAGCAGGTTCTACACTGTCAGTTCAGAGCCCGATGCAGGGCTGGGACTCACAAACCGGGAGATCATGACCTGAGCCAAAACCAAGAGTCAGACAGTTAACCTACTGAGCCACTCAGGCGCCTCACAATTTATCTAATTTTAAAATAAATTTAAGGAAATATCTCCTATCTTGGGAATTCACAGATGCAGGAAATTTAATCCAGGATCAGGTGTTCCAAATGTTGAGGGGAAAACAAGTCTAACAGGAAAAGAGGAGTACTTTTAAAAATAACAACTATTATTTATAAACTCCCTGCTAAATGATATTATTCTGAGGTATATGGAACATTTAAAACTCATTTGAGCTTTTTTTTTTTAATGTTTTATTTATTTCTAGGAGAGAGAGAGAGAGAGAGAGACAGCGTGAGCAGGGGAGGGTCAGAGAGAGAGGGAGTCACAGACTGAAACAGGCTCCAGGCTCTGAGCTTGCAGTCAGCACAGAGCCTGACGCGGGGCTCGAACCCACGAACCGCGAGATCATGACCTAAGCGAAAGTCGGCCGCTTAACCGACTAAGCCACCCAGGCGCCCCTCATTTGAGCTTTTAAAAACAATTTAAATTGTCTTCAAACTATCTACTCTCTGTTCACTTTTCCAACATCCAGCAAACATTACTTCAGAGCTTGCTGTTAGCCAGGCACTGGTTTTAGGTTCTGAGGATATGTCAGGGAAGAAAGAAGACCCAAAAAGATCCTGCCTTTATGATCCTTAAAGATAATAAACAACAAAAAAGAATGTGAAATGCATAGTATGTTAAAAGGTGATAGTGCTTAGAAAAAAATTAAGGCAAGGACAGGGGCATAAAGAATGCAGAGGGTTTACCTGTAAATAGGAGAGCCAAGGGATTGATCTATGTGTCAATATATAAAGGATCAATTGAGCCATGTGGAGAAAGAACTCTCCAGGTAGAAGAAACATCAAGTGCAAAGGCCCTGAGGCAGGAGCATGCCCAGCTTCTTCCAGGAATAACAAGAGGGCCAGTATGCCTGGAGAAGATGAACAAAAAAGAAAAGTAGTAGGAGATACAGCCAAAGAGGTGAGGTACAAGGAAGGAGATGGGAGGAACCCAATGGTATGGAGTTTTTAGGGTGCTCTGAAGACTGGCTTTCCACTGAGAAGATGGAAACCATCAGAGAGTTTTGAACAGGGAGTAAGATGATCTAATTTAGTCCTAATGGGACCACCTGGCTGCTACGTTGAGGTTAAACTGCGAAAGGTCAAAGGCAGGAGCAAGACAGCCAGTAAGGGTGCTGGTATAATCATCCGGCAAGAGTGGGGAGATGGAGGCTGGGGCCAGGGTGAGAGCAGAGGAGGTAGCGAGAAGTAGTCAGATTCTGGATAGATTCTGAATAAACAAAATTTGAAATTTACTGAATGTAGAGTGTAAAAAAAATGAGAGAAGTCAAGATAATGCCAAAGTTACTGGCCTGAAGAAGTAGAAAGATGGCATTGCCATTCCCTAACATGAGGAAGACACTGGAAGAGTAAGTTTGAGGGTGGGAGGGACAGGATGGGGAAATCAAGAATTCTGTTCTCACACGTTTGGTTTGACATACCTATTAGATCTCCCAGTGGAGATATCAGGTAGGCAGTTGGATTTACAAGTCTAAAGCTGGGGACAGAGAACTAAGCTAGCGATACAGGATAAGAAACCACAATTTATTTAAAGCCACTAGACTAGATTCATTCATTCAGCTAAGTGCATGAGTTCAGGCTGAGGCAAGGTCCTGGCTGACCAATGAGAAGACACTGTATGTTTATGGCCAATCTCCCCTGAATACTGGAAGCTCTAAGAAAGCAGGGACTTGGTCTGTTGTATCCTACTCACTGCTATATCCCTAATTCCTAGGGCAGTACCTGGCAGACAGAAGGTTCTCAAAAAGCATTTGTTGAATGGAGGAATTTAAAGTCATTAGAGAGAAAATAATTATTGATAAAGAACTGGAGAGGGAATTATTGATACTGATTTTATCGATAAAGGCTAAACTGAATAAGAAATATAATTACCAGAGTTTCTTAACTTTTTCTTATCATGATATATACTACAGAAAACTTGAAGAAATAAAGAAAGGAAAGCAAAACTCACCAATAATTCTACTTCCCAAATATAACCACTGTTGATACTCTATATTTCTCCCATGGCTTTCTGATATGCATACGTATTAACAACTTTGGAATCCTAACGACATGAGCAGTTTTTTCCACTCTGTATGTCAGGATTAGTTTATTATGCCATTTAGACTTCAACCTCACTATTTTAAGGGTGTTATCCAGTGGTCCTATATCCCACTTTTCCTGGCCCGGAGCCTAAAATTTCCAAGCATTACTCTTTTAGGCAAGACAATGAAAAGTAGGGGCATTCTATCTCAGAGAGACAATGTTCAATTAAAAAGATACGAGGGAAGCAGGAGCACCAGGAAATACGATGCCAGCCAATCAAGCTTAGTTATGCAGGGAGGTGCCCTGGTTGGCCTGGAGGCCGATGCTGGTTGGTGCAGGTGCGGAGAGGAGACATTAGGAAGCATCCCAAAATGAGAATGAATAGGCAGGCAGTAAATTAAGCAGTAAGATAAATCCGAAGAATGGCCCCTTCAATAACGTCATTTCCTTTTCCAAGGGTTCTGGGTAACTGGTCATCTGCCACGCTAAACGGCCTCCCCTACGCCTGGCCTACCCAGCACCAATGACAGCGGTCTCCAGCGGGGCATTGACGAGACCCCAGCTGCTCTAAATGCACCAGCCGCGGCCACTTTGTGACACCCCCCACCCTCTCAAGAGTCCATTCTCCTGCAGAACGACCCCACTATTGTTTTTAATAGACTTTATTTTTGAGACACGTTTTAGGTACACAGCAAAATGAGCACAAGGTACACATTTTATTTCCTATTTAACTCTCACTAATTTTGATAGCTACACAACATGCCACTGAACAGAAAACCCATAATGTGTTTAGGTGTCTCTCTTTTGTTGAATATGAAGTTATTTATGTTTTACTAATAGGAATAACATTCTAAACATAGCTCTGAGCCTTTGATTATTTCCTTAGGATAGATCTAGAAGCTGAATTACTTAGACTGGGGGTATGAACATAAATATTTGCAGAACATTTTAACACGTAGTGGTGAATTAGCTACTACAAAAGCTGTATCATTTATAGTCAGGGTACAATGTATGAAAGCACCTGGGGGAGCGCCTGGGTGGCTCAGTCAGTTAAGCATCTGACTTTGGCTCAGATCATGAGCTCACGGTTCATGGGTTTGAGCCCCACATCGGGCTCTGTGCTGACAGCCAGTTCAGAGTCTGGAGCCTGTTTTGGATTCTGTGTCTCCCTCTCTCTCTCTGACCTTCCCCTGCTCATACAGTCTCTCTCTCTCTCTCTCTCTCATAAATAAAAAACATTAAAAAATAAAATTAAATTTTAAAAAAAGCACCTAGGTTCCTTCCATCTCACCAGCTTTGAGTATTATCTTTGTCAATTAGATAGACCAAAAAAGGCATCAAGCTGTTTCAATTTGCATTATTTTGATTACAAAAAAGATGGAACATCTTTCAAATGTTTATTAGCCATTTGTAGTTTCTTCTGAGAATGATCTGTCTTTGTGCTCATTTTTCTATTGTTGAGAAGTAGTATTTTGAAATTAGTTGAAAGCAAAAGAATATCACAGTTTAAAAAATTATCTTAAATGCCTTTAAGAAATAGATTTTCCAACTTTATCTAGAGTTCCTTTGTAAGAAGCTCATTTTTTAAACCAATGTGTGAACACCTGTGACTAGGTCAGGCTAGCAGTTCTGGCCCTTCCAGCGACCAGAGATCAGAAATGTTATTATGCTCTAGGGATCCAGGCTTCCCTAAAACACTCACCATAACCCCACACCACCCAAGCCGCCACCCTCCGAAATGTACTATAAATAACACATTTCATTTATCCTAAAATGCTATTTCCCCCCACATGTTCACGTCTCCGAAATGAGGAGAGGGGTCTTAGAAGAAATGTCTTAAAATCAGTGGCGGCAATTTTCTGACATTGTAACATCTCTACAATGGGACTGTATCTCATAAGTAATGGCTTCATGATGGATTCATGAAATGCATACAGGTTGCTGGCAATAGAAAAGAATCATTTTTACCTACAGATTTAAAAAGTCCCTACCCTAAGTCGATTTTTCTGAAGCAACAAATTAAGGAGTTTCTAATGAACATCAGTAACAATTATATATAGTATTCATATCCCATCTCCTTCGCCAAAGGACTTGAGGTGACTTTAAAAAAGATAAGATTTGAAAGCTGAATAGTTGCAAGATCTGGGTTGAGGGAGGAAATACAGTTTCAACAAAGGTCAGAAAGGAAATGAGCATACAGGAACACCTATCCACTTCTCCACAGTTCAGGCCGATCACAAAAACGATTTCAAGCTCTCAGCAGTCAGAGCAAGACAAAGCAGAGAGAGACAAAGTTAATATTGTCCGTAAGTAAAACAACAAAATAGATCCTGAGGGGAAGCGTGGCATTTCCTGAGGTCGAGTTTTATAGACTTTCCTCCAGCAGGGCTTCTGTAAGGGGCATGCTGGGTGATGCTCGGGAGGGGGACCAGCACACTCAACAACAGCGACCTGATAAGGACAATCCTGTCTTTAATGTTTGTTCAAAATATTGTTATGAGGCAGGGCAGTATCTCAGAACCAAAAAACAGTTCAAAAGAGCATTCCTATAAGAGGCCACACACAGAATCTGAAAATGCAGTCCTTCCCCTCACTGCTGGATCCAAGGGCAAGACAGAATCAAGAGACCAGGGGTTTTAAATGTGGGATGGGCGAGACAACCCATGAGAGAACAACACTCGCTCTTAGATCTAGTTTTCATGGTAAAAAACAAGAAGCATTCTAATTCCAACATGCAGTTCGATACTGGTGCCCTATCTCTGTCAACATCAAGTCTACGAAGTGTCCTCAAGGAAGAATGCAAAGTTGTGGTCTGGATCCCCCGACATTTTCACTTGCTTTCAGCTTACTGTAATTTAATGCGTTTTGCCTGGGCCTGGATAAGGGCATTTATAGATTAGGTTACCTAGTTTCAACTAAACCAATGCTCACAGGATCACCAAGTGGCTTAAAACACTTCCCAGAATGAAATAGGAAAGCAAAAAAATAATACAAGCACAGGCAAACAAGAACCCTTTGTAGGTGTCTTGCATCAGCCACATTATCAGGTGTGAACAATGAGGACCTAATCAGATCAACAGGAAGGCAGCTGAATGGACAATTATCACAAAGAAGACTAGTTGAAATATCTGCTACCATTGGCATTAAACTTCACCTGGAACATATACTGTACCTTGAGTTATTAGGTTATGATCGTATGAAGCTACTGTAATTACCATGATACTTAAAAGCAAAGCATCCAGCACATGAAGAAAAACCTCTAGGATTTTTTCAGCGATGTTTTGAGACGTGATACTCAATCCAGGCTTGTACAACATACTGTTGCATGTAATGATAAATGTTAGAAGCCTTTTTCAAATTTCCATAATTCAATAAAGAAAAAACAAAAGTCTCATACCATTGCAGAAGCACCTGCTATTCATGCCGCAGTAAAACTGGCTGCTCTCGTATGTGGGGGAAAAAATTGATGTCAAACTAAAATGCATTCCTTTGTCAGCAAATATATTTAGAAGACATATAGAAAACATTGCTGAAGACTGGAAGAAACAAGCATTAGAAAAAATTATGCAGTGTGGGAGGTTTGCTATACAGTTGGATGGAAGTACAGATATTTCTAAAATGTTGCAGCCTGAGGTATTTGCTAGATTCTAGTTCAATAATAACTCCCCCCCCCTTTTTTTTCTGAGCCAGTGAAGGCAAGATCTTCCAGAGAAGATTTTCCAAAGAACGGTGTTCCAAAGAAGATTGGTTGTGCAAAGTGGATGACTTCTTTAATAAAAACAGTATTTTACGGAAACAAACACGTAACTATCAATAAAGCAACATCATTGCTCTTAGACCCCCAAACTCCCATCTATTTGAGAAATGCCCCTCTGTCTTCTTTTCAATACCATTCCTCTCTTGGACCTCTAAAAATTGTTTCTCAAGATTCTATCTTGCAAGAGTGTGGGGTATGTAGATTAGTCTAACCAGATCTCATATAGATATAGGCAGATACAGGGAGGATTTCTTTAGCTTAATTACAGCTCTTCTATTTTTCTTCCCCTAAAAAACCTGAGAGGATGCTTTGGGGTCAGTCATTTCCTAGAATTTGCCCTATACAAGGATTATCCAGAGGCACTCTTACTAGCTAACCAATTCTGTCCACTTTCTTCTGAGTCTAGAAATGGACTGTGTGGCCAGGCCATTGTTATAAAACACATATAGATTGGGCACCATGGCTTTTAATTCACAAGTAACCTGACTCAGGCTAGACTGGTCCTAGAAGCAAGGGAAGTTTCTTTCAGCAGCTTACCTATGCCCTCTTGGGGGCCAGGTCCTGACCCCGGGAGCACAGTGAAGCTCTGTGAGCGACCAAGAGCTGTAGCTGTAGGTAGGATCTGATACCATGACTTAAAACTGGACCTGTGAGATAACCAGAATTATTTGGAAACAGGCAATCTGTTATAGACTGTACCCTCTCTCCATTTCCGTGGTCAGAGCATCTTTCAACTTTGTGTTCAAGAACAATGCACATACAGCAACGTGCAGAGATCCTACGTGTGGAACTCTGAACGTTCACAAAATGAACATATGCAGCACCCAGATCAAGTAACCCACCACTGCCATCCTCCGTCCTGGGCTCCTTCTGCTACCTTGACTTCTAACCTCCTAGATTGGTTTGCCTATGTTTTTAGATATTTAATAGAAATGGAATCGTGAATACGTATTCTTTTGTGTCTGGCTTCTTTGATTTGACATTATGTTTGCAAGATTTATCCATATTTTTACAGGTAACTGTGGACTCTTCATGCTCCACTGCTGTGTAGCATTTCATTGTGTGAAAATACAACAATTTCTCTATCCATTCTACTGCTGGGGATCTGGGTAGTTTCCATTTGGAGTTATTATGAATAATGCTGCTAAGAACATCCTATTACTTGCCTTTTGTGACCATATGTACAGGTTTCCTAGGAGTAGGTGTGCCAGGTCAAAAATCTTTACTTCGAATTTCTAAATTTACTACCAAGAGCCTAGACATGGAAAATCATTTCCATTCCTGGTCCCAAAAGTGGACAATGTGACACGGAGAGCTAAATACAGCATTTCTCAAAGTGCATGCACAAACACCTTGCTTCCTACTCCCCAGGAAGCCTGAGCAGGTGACTCTCCACTCACTGATGTTGGGGGATCGTGTGTAGTGGCAACAGGGTGCTTTACAAGTCAGACCAACCTCACTTTAAATCCCAGCTTTATCAGTGTATTTGATCTTTGGGGAATTACTTAATTCTTGGTTTCCTGATTTCTAACGCAGGGAATAGGAATTCTTATCTTATAGGCCTGCAACCTGGTTAAACGAGGCCACATACATAAAGCACCAGCAAAGAGCCTAACACAGTGTGCACCAGTCCCACATTTGCCCACGGAGGACAATGAATGAGACCACTAGTCTTAGGCCCCATACAGAACAATTCCCTTGTAACTGAACACTCTGGAGGCGCAATAGAATTTAGTGTCGTGTGACTGTGCCTACAGTCAATATCAGGCACTAGACGTGAAACACAGAAGCCTCCATGTACCAGGAATAGGCTTCCGGCATCATCTGGTTGGCAACAGGCTGTACACATCGTTCAGGTGCTTCCATTAATCTATTATTGCTGCTATCCTTCTTAAATGCCAGCTTAAATAGCCGTCAGCTCCCTTTTACACTGATGTCAGGTTCAACGTGCATGAATTACAAAGTGGAAAACAAAAACACCAAGTCACAGACTTTGGCGGAAGGGAGGAGATTATATGTAAATGCATCCAGCTCCATGGGCTGGCCCCGTGTGGCCCTGCACATTATTACACAGACGCACACTAACAGGGCTTGCTGCTTTACTTTCTAATCACTGTGTTTTCGAGTGTGCCTTCCAGATTGTTGAGTGTTGAACTGTCTCTTTATCCCCAAGCAGGGTCGGCTTCCCCAGCCTCCCATACAACCTGTCTCATGCTGGGATAAAGAGGAAGGTAGGAATGTTAAAACAATAATGCTATGGTCTGAGGCCAGCAACGGGTAATCAGATCCTAGCAAGGTAGAGGCTGTTACCTGGGAGATTATTGGAAGAAAATAGGTCTAGCTTGCAACGACTTAGGTTTGTTCCTACCTTCCTTGTTTTCTCCTTTTCATCCCACCCCCAGTGATCAGATGGAATAAATCTTTTTCTACATTTTTTTCCACCATGGGGCACCAAAAAGCTTTGTGTGGGTATGAGCAAAAGACTCAAGAGTTTCAAGACGATGGCCTGACCCACTGTTGGACTTTAACTGGAAGCAGTGAGCCGAAGTGGCTTGCATCAGCTAGAGAAGGCCCCGACAGCTCAATGCCATACTGCCTTGCTTCAAAGAAAACCCAGTATTTCGAACTTCAGTGTCATGAGATAGATAAATGAGGAGGTTATTATTCACACAAAGAGATTCAATCTAGGTTTCTTTGGATAATGACTAGAACATTCAACCTATGATTCAGAATACATTCAACCTTTCTGAAGAAGCATCTGAAGAATAAAGTGGAAGACAACAGGTTTGTTTCTTTTACTAATGGAGAGTTCCAGAGTATTTGGCCAACCTTTGTTATTCGTATTTAGTCAATGTGTCTTGCCGTAAGATTATTCAACCTGTTTCTACCCCAAATGGATAAAACCCAAATGAGGGGAGGAATGGGGCAGCCCTGTTTTTTGAGAGGAGCAAGAGATCGAACAACACATGGGTAGAGCATGCTCCGTGGTGAGGGAAGCTGGAATCGCAACCTTGGAGCTGGAGAAGATCACCTATCCAATCCGGCATGAGTGACAGAACGGAGGCCCAGAGAGGAGAAGTGATTAGCTTAAGACCACACAGTAATTCAACAGTAAAACTGAATTTGGAAGGAGACTGTGGGCTCCAATGAGCAGAGACTAGGGTGCAGCATTCTTGTCTAGCCAGGCCCTGCCCTTTTGCTGTGGGCCAGCCCACTTTCTTGGGGAGCTCCAAATCTATACCTTTCTTGATCTTGGGGATTGATGTGGAGCCCCAGAGGCCATAAGGGGACAGATACATTTCCTCTCATTGGAACCACATCTCCTCAGGAACCACTCAGCCTTTCCACCCTTCCCTACCCCCACCCCTAGCCTGGAGGCCTCTGGAGCCTGGGGTTGGACCCAATGTCTCAGGCTATCTCATACTGATACTTTTGCACCTGCCAGAACCAAGCCACTAACTTCACCTCCACATTAGACAGAAATCCGAAGCTATCAGATGAAGAGAGGCTTTCAATATTCAATGCCTTCCCCTTAAAACTTCTTACCCAAAACATCCTTGCCAGCTCGCCAGTGAAAGAAATGTCTCTTTTCCCAGTTAAAACCAATCCTTCCACTTGTTCACTAAAGCCCAATGTCTCCACAGCCCAAGGTTCATTCCTTCCTCAATTTCCCCCATCACTTTCAATTTCTCCCACTGGGTCTTTGCCATTTATATTTAAGTACAAGTTACTACCATCTTCAAAGAATGAGCCAACTAAAAGCCTTGGCACACTGGATGGATGTCGGGAAGAATGAGATGAAAAAGGAAGAGAAAAAAAAGCTAGCTTCTCTCAACCCTAAATCCTGATTCATCCACCTTTGGATCCCACACATTCTATCTTCTTACCTTCTCAGGCGAGCTTCTACTTCCCCACCTTCTAAAGGCTCCTCAGCTCACTGCCTACTGGCCTCTGCTCCCATCACATCACTGGAACATCACCAGTGGCCTCTTCTTTCTAAATCTAAAGGAACCTTTGCCTCATTATCTCATTTGATCTCTCTGCTGCATTTGGTTCTATTGGACATTCCCACCACAGAACGTACCCTGCCACTGTCCCCCCAGCCCGATCTCCCAGATATTTGAAAAGTACCTCTCTGTCTTCTTTTCATGATCCGTTCTCTACTGGCTCTTTGAATGGTGTCTCTCAGGGGGTGCCTGAGTGGCTCAGTTAGTTAAGTGTCTGACTCGATTTCAGCTCAGGTCGTGAGCTCACAGGTCATGGGTTCAAGCTCCACATCGGGCTCCATTCTGAAAATGCAAGGCCTGCTTGGGATTCTCTCTCTCCTTTCTCTGTCCTCCCTCTCAAAATAAGTAAATAAACTAAAAAAAAAAAATGGTGTCCCTCAGGGCTCCATTCTGGAAAGATTCTGGGATAGAGTAGATTAATTTAACCAGATTTCACATAGATACAAGCAGCCATCAGAAGCCTTCTAATAGCTTTAATTACAGCTCTTCTATTTCCTCCCCTCTAAGAACCTGATAGTATGGCCCAGGGTCAGTTATCTTCTCGAATTACCTATAGTAGGATTATCCTGAGGTGCTCCTGCTAGCTAACCATTTCCATTTCAATTACCATGTTCTTGGTCCAGAAACTGACTCCATTTCATTCCGATCAATTTCACTTCCATCTCCTCCACACTGACCTCTCCCACATCTACATCTCCAGCTCAGAACTCTCTCCTGAGTTCCAAAACCAAAATTTAACTAGACCTCTCCAAATGGAAGTCTCCATGGTATCCCCAACACGACTCTCACAAACTACTGTCTCCTGACACTCCCACCTCAGTGATACTACCCACTCGAGGAAGCCAGAACACGGAGTCTTCCTTGATACTGGCCAACCCTCAGACTCAGTTATCAAGTCCTGGGGTGCTTACATCTTTAGTGTCTCCCATATTCATCCAGTTCTCTCCTTCTCCACTGCCTCATCCATAACTCCAAACTTAATAATTCTCTCATCTAGATCACTGCCATAGCCTCCTAACCAAAACAGGATAGGGTAGCAAAGAAAATATTAGAAGTGCTAAGTATGAAGTTGTTTCTTAGCTTTGAGTAAATGTGTGTGTGTGCACGCGTGCAATGCAACATGATATGTATTTATCATTGTGGCTTCTAGGAGCTCATCCTCTACAGGCCTTTGCAGGTGTCTGAGCTCCCTCTACAGCCACATATGGCTACCAAGCACTTGAAACTAGCTAGTCTGAATGGTGATGTGTTCCAATATAATATACATGATCTCAGATTTACTATAAAGAATATAAAATACTCCACTCATTATTTTGATACTGATTAATGTTGAAATGATAATATTTGGGATATATCAGGCTAAACAGAACGTATTAGGATTAATTTCACCTTTTTCAACTTTTTAAACCATGGCTACTAGAACATTTTAAACTGTATTTCTACTGGACAACACTGGTCTAGAGGCTGGAGTCTACCACTTATACTGGGGACTCAAGATCCCCTCAAAAGTAGACTGGTCCTCTCCGTGTCCAAAAATGTTTTGGAATCAGCAAGTTGCATGTTTTCTTCAAATGCAGGGATGTGTCTTAACTTGGGGACCTGGTCAATGGAGTCTTCCTTGCTGGGAAGCACTTGTACTCGATGGATAAAATACAGCTTATAAGCTGTGTAAAGTCCAATATATTAAAGTCAAACGTACCAAAAAAGAAATAGCTCTCTCACAAGGTATTTCAGCATCCTGCATGCTTTCACATACCAAACTATGGTCTTCTGTTAAATGGACACGATATTCAAGGGTAGGGGCTAGGAGTTACCTCTTCTGCTCCTCCCCACAGCACATGGTGTATTACTGCCCAGGGAACTTGCTATCGGGCTGGCTTAACTGGATCCTGTTGATAGGGGACTGAGTTCTTTCTCAGTTACTTTCTTTTTTTTTTTTTTCCCCACATTCACATAACTTTTATTACAGTATATATATATATTTTGTTGTTGTTGTTGTTTGGCCAAATTTATTTTTTTTACAAATAGTTTATTGTCAAATTAGTTTCCACATAACACCCAGTGCTCATCCCCGCAAGTGCCCTCCTCCATGCCCATCCCCCCTCCCCCCCACATCCATCAGTCCTCAGTTTTTGTCAGCATTCAAGAGTCTCTCATGGTTTGCCTCTCTCCCTTTCCCCCACCATTTCCGCCCTTCTTCTCCCCCTTGTTCCTCCGTCAAGTTCCTCCTAATCCTCCTATACGTGCAAACAT